>NC_073693.1:263913961-263930176 GCF_029784155.1 Uranotaenia lowii | reverse complement strand
ATTCTGAACCTAGAGACAAAGAGATGCATGTCTCAAGCCTTCCGACAAGTATGGGAGACTTCCGGCAACCAAAATGTAAACAATAACAAGTCTCATCAACCGGAATTGCACCTTAAGTTGTCGAGTGCGGACTAGGCTTTAAAACCATAGCAGCTTTGCCTACTAGCTTCACGTCGCATACGCATACGTCTCGACGTTGAGAATCATAACGACGCATCGCGAGTTTCCTAGGAAACTTGAAGCATGCGATGTATGGCCTTAGGAAAATCAACAGTAAATAACGTACTGGACTGAAAAAAGAATAACAAACCTCCGAATGACAGGAATCTCGCTAGTAAAAAGTGTCGCTAGTAAAACTGTCGCTATTCGGTTTGGTGCTATACACATAATATTGGATACCACCTTGAATGCGTGCGACAACCTTGTATACAAACTACATTGTACAAAATCGAAAAATCGAGATAATTTAAATCGAAATTATGAAAAAACTTCGTGAACAATAAGTGATATAATTCCTATCTTCTATAGTTAGGCTTCCGCTCTTTCAGCTGTTTGAATATTCGAATAATTTGTTATTTTTTTTAAATACCTTAAACTTTATTGATTCCCTCCTTGGGAATTGTTGAAAAAATCGGTGTAATAAACAAAGAATTTAATATTTTTTCCGGAATAGTAAACCCCATAAATGCTCTTTACTTCAGATTATCCGGGTCTAATTTATGTAAAAGATTGATTTTTTAATGGAAATAAACCATCCTGAACATTTCAACACTCAACAATCAATAACTAAGTTGGTAGAATATTGTTCCTGGTCTTGGTACAATCAGTGATGAGAGGTTTTATTAGATTTTTCAAATGATATAATAATCACTTTATGTTTCACATTGCAACTCTTTTCCCTCAAATTATATCACTTTGATGACTTCTACAAAATTGTAGCTAGGAAAATTTCCTATTAGATCACGTTATTTACATATGGAGTTGGATTAACGCTAAAGATTAGTCAGCGTTTTAACAGTGATTAGTATGATTTTTGTCTTTGAAAAAACCATTAAAAAGGTTAAGAAATGTTAAAAAAAAAAATAAATAAATTAAAATAAACAAAGTTTGCCGGGTCAGGTAAGTTTTTTTTTTCGAAATGTTACCGACAAATGAAGGGACATCAGATCACTTGTCGCTTGTCTAATACGTTTATTAACAGAGAGATAGGGGTTCCAGTGAACTCTGGGACAAAACATGTTGAAACAGGGGTAAAGCATATTTAAATTGCTTATTTGACATCGAATTGCAAAATATCTGTAAAATCATTTAAAAAAACAATTATCCATATTTCTAAGTCATAATTTCTACTGAACGTACACGCACGGGCGGTTGTTTGAAAAATCTGGCAAAAATCGGGCGAATCGGAACCAAATCGAGGCAAAATTCTAAAACAGTGATTTTCAAAGTAGTCCCCCAGCCTCTCTGGGAGGCGTTGAGATGTAGGCTCTCAAGGCTGTAGGGCAGTACAAGAGCCCAGAACTACCAATTTTAAACTCCAAGGGTGAGCTCTAAAATAT
Source organism: Uranotaenia lowii (assembly GCF_029784155.1). Lineage (NCBI taxonomy): Eukaryota > Metazoa > Arthropoda > Insecta > Diptera > Culicidae > Uranotaenia > Uranotaenia lowii. Next base: position 263,928,617 of record NC_073693.1, on the reverse strand, counting down.
CGATATTGGGGGGCGGTGAGTGCAAAAAGTTTGAAAACCACTGTTCTAAAACATACAATAATGTGGAAAACAATTACTTTTAATTTGAATTTTACATCTGGAGCTTTGAAATCGTATCTAGGGATTCGAAAAACATTTATAATCATTTTTAAACTTTCTTTAAAAAAAAACTTTTTGGACGCTAAAATTGAAACTCATCAAAGGGGAATTTAATTTTTTTGTTTGTAATTTTTTTTATTTGAAACGGCTTATACCTTGAGTCTTTAATGAGTTTTTTTTTTATTTAGCAAATAATGTTAATAAAAATGGGCGAAATCCGGGAAGTATTTAATAATATCAGGGCATTCAACATTATTTTTAGACATTCAATAAATTACTCAAATGATTTGAAAAAATCTGATAACTGTTATTTTATAAATTTTATAAAGAAATATAGAAATATATCAACTATTCGGTGAGCCGAATACTCAGAATAACGGTTTTTGTGTGGTACTCGGTGTCAGATATTCGGGCGGCCGAATATCCGGTTCATCTCTTCTATGATGAAAATAGGGGTTCTAATGTAATGAAAATAGGTCCCAATCATTTTTCTTACATTTAAATCAAGAAAAGGGTATTAACATAGCATCAATTCAAATGGCAGCACTGCACAAAACATAGTAGTGTCGGAAAAACGGAGGGCACATTTTCCATTCCCCATTTACATTCGTATCTCTGTGCAGTGGTGCCAATTGATTTAATATGCCAAATTATTAATTTGTCGTACTATACTTTGAAATCGTTCTAGCTATCGTCATAAATGGAAATTATTTGCTTAAAATTTAATGTTTCACAAATCATCGTAGGTAAAAAAGCCTCGTGGAGGCTTGGAGTTTATGGTTTTTTCTTATAAATCTTCTCTTCAAGAGACAGTTTGGTGACACACGTTTTTTAAATCACTTTTCTTTCTCTTCCGTAGAAAATTGTTTTTTTCACGTCTCATGTCAAGTTTTTCGCATCTCATGACAAGTGATTTTTGCGGTTCCAAAGAAACCCAAAACTGTTTGGAAGTTTTAAATTGAAAAATTCATGATTCTTTCAATTTTTGAAAAAGCCATTCGTAATAAAATTGTTATGGAGAACAGTATTGAAAATAAATCAGAAATCTCGCTAAAACAACCTCCCTCGTGCCGACAGAAGGGGCCGTATCGATCAGGAACATATTGGACCATTCGGCTGGCTGGTGATTCTGCTGGCCAACATTTACATTTTTTCGCTCACGTTTCTGTGGTGGTGTTTGCGTTGATGGTAGTTGCGCACAAGTGTATATATTTTTATCGGACAAAAATATTCCGCTGCTCTACATCCTATCGGAAAACTCATACCTAGGCATACCACAAACAGAAACACGACATACTGCAACAACAGAGTAGAGAAGGTACTCGACTCGACGGATGACTGATGATGACGACGAAAACGAACGGTAGTGTTAGTAGGGTGTTTGATAGCGTAAAACGTAAATATGGAGTGGAATGGAAAGGAAAAACAAACGCTGCCAAGAAAAAAAAAATAAAACACTTGGCTATTTTTATTCATTCTACTTCTGCAGCTGTGTGTTGGTTGACTGGTTGGGCGAGGAAAAGATAAAAAAAACAGTCGTTCGCTGGTGTTAGAATCCGAACGCGAAAGATCGTATTTGAAAATTCAAACTTGAAAATGTGGAAAGTTTACTTTAACTGAATTCTTATTTGAACAAACCTTTGGCATATGCTTGCGTATGACATAATGCTGCATACAATAAGAAGTTTTTGGAATCAAACTGAATTTGGTTTTCAGTTAACCATACTAGATCTATAATGGAATAAATCGCCTCTCGAATTCAGAATGCAGAAACAAAATTCAGTTTGAGAAATGAGATTTAAGTCCAGATTTAGAATTCAGATTGCGAACAGATTCCGAAATTCAGAATTTCAATTCGTAATCAGATACCTAATCGAAATTCAGAATTCAGATTTGGAAGTCATACGAAAATTCTAGAATTCAGATTCAGATTTTAAGTTAAACATTCAGATTGAGGATTTATCTAAATCAGGTTCAGATTTTGATTCAGAATTGATATACTGTATTGCGTGTATTAATGTTTTGAGCAATAGATTAAGCGACCCTACTTTGGACCGAGAGTCTACTTGGTCCTCAACTATCGAAAATAGAAAATAATTCATCTCGCTGGCATAGGATTAAAATATTCTTATGCAAATATTGAACTCTTATTCTTCCCTTATCCTATCATACTGCTTTTTGATATAGAAAACCATTCTTTTAAAATTTTCAACGCTATTAAAAATGTATATCAACTTCAGTGGTGTAACAGGCAGCTCAATTATTGGGGGGTATTTCGAGAAACCAGAGTTAATAAGGAAAAAACACGTTTTTTCACCGTCCAAGCCAAAGTTTAAAAGGAAAACTCTATCGCTGTGATGAATATTATTATTTCATTTATTCATCGAACATATTTGTTTAAATGAATTCTAATATATATATATAAAAAACAGATCAGATAGAATTAAATAGACTGGACTGACGAACACGACGAAAAAATCGACTAGCTGGTTCATTGAACTGGTGCAGATGTTCAGCGTCCTGGAATACTCGCATCATCGCACTCAATGGCTCATTATAGCCGTAGGATGTTCGGTGGACTCGAGTTGATAGCAACGAGTGAGATCGTAAGGTCCTTAATGGCGCACTAAAGCATATCATTTCCAGCAAGTGTGGTGACTGGACCTCACCGTTCAATACTTTAGCGACGAATGTTGCTTGTTGAATCCTTCGACGGCGTTCCAGTGTTTCAATACCCAAAAGCTGGCAGCGATTAGGATAAGCGGGAAGATCCTCAGGATGGTGCCATGGCAGATGTCGTAGGGCGAATCTTAGAAAACGCTTTTGTATGCGCTCAATTCGTAGGATCCAACACAGCTGGTAGGGGGCCCAGACGATTGCAGCATGTTCTATTATGGACCGGACGAGTGCACAGTACAGCGACTTCAAGCACAGCGGATCAGTAAATTCTCGTGCTATTTTTGAAATGAAACCAAGTTGTCGATTGGCTTTATTTATGACGGTTGTTCGATGGCTGTTGAACGTGAGCTGTGCATCAAGGGTAACACCTAGATCGTCAACTTCCAATACCCTTTTAAGATGCTGATGATCGATGCTATATTCGTGTAGAATGGGTGATTTTTTTCGATGGAAGGTAATTACATAGCATTTAGGGACACTGACAGATAACTTATTCAGTCTACACCATTCACTAAACCGATCGAGCAGCGATTGGAGGTGAGCACAATCCTCGGAGCATTCTATTGGGACATATATTTTCAAATCATCAGCGTATGCAATCTTAGTTCCATCATCCAAACTGATTATCAGATCGTTGAAAAACAATACAAACAGCAGAGGTCCAAGATTGCTTCCCTGAGGCACACCAGACCGATTTATGAAAGGAAAGGATATGCTGTCACCAAATTTAATTCTGATACACCGATCTGTGAGAAAGGATTCCAACCAAACAACCATGTTCTCATGAACACCAAGTTTAGATAGTTTGGCAAGCAATATTCTGTGATCAATCCTGTCAAATGCAGCCTTGATGTCGGTGTAAACAGCATCTACTTGCTTTTTAGACTCCATCTGGTTCAGGCAAAACGATGTGTATTGCAAAAGGTTTGTACTCACCGATCTACCAGGCATAAACCCGTGCTGTTCAGCCGCAATATATTGGGATGAAGCTCGTAATAGAGCGCCACTCACGATGATTTCGAAAAGTTTAGAACCTGCCGACAAACTAGTAATACCTCGATACTGCTTGACATTTCTTCGGTCACCATTTTTAAATATTGGAACCATAAATGAATTTTTCCATTTTTCAGGAAATTTACGTTGCTGAAGAGATCTGTTGTAGATTCGTGCTAGAGGCATTGAAAGAGCTTCGATGCAGCGGCAGTAAATTACAGCTGGAATTCCATCAGGTCCGGGAGCGAATGAGGCTTTCAATTTCTTCGCGGCATTTACAATTAGCTCCTGGGTTATTTCAAAAATGTTAAGCTCTATTGCATCAACTGGAACATAAGAGTTGGCTACGCTGCACTCAGATTCGGAGGAAACAGTGTCCGAGAAAACCGATCGGAAATGCTCAGCAAATAAATTGCAACAGGTATCTGGAGAGCTAGCAACAGCATCATGGTAAAAAACGGAGGTCGGTAAGGGGCTCGTTTTGCGTTTTGAGTTTACGAAAGTCCAAAAATTTCGCGGGTTACTGCGTAAACTAGACTGTAAGCGTAAGACGTGGAACTTGTACAAGGATTCATTCAGTCTACGGTAAGCAACGCTTGCTGTTTTGAACTGTCGTTGAAAATCCTCAGTTCGATTTTTTCTAAGTCTCCGTAGACAAGCATTTTTTTCGCGTCGTAGTTGCCGCAAGGTGGGCGTACTCCAAGCCGGCGACATAGGTGCTTTAAACTTCGGAACGTGCGAATTCAACCAGGTACAGATCAAATTGCAGAACGAATCTGTCATTGCATCAACTGACAAGTCTCCAAAAATTGCATCCCAGTCAACACAGTTCAAGTACTCAATGAGCAACGCAAAGTCCGTCTTTCGGAAATTTAAAGGCCTGTTCCTAGGTACAGAGGTATTTGGAGAACCGTAATTTGTTGACAGAGCAGCGGGTAAATCAAAAACGATGGGCGGGTGATGCAAGTCTATCGGTACGAGAATATCGGGAGCATTTCTTATTACGATTTGTTCCTCACAAGAGCCAAAAACGAGATCAAGTATTCGTCCGAGATGATTACTGATAGCGTTGAATTGATTCAGATTGAGCGAATTCATTCCATCTATCAAGGAGCTGGCGGCAGCACTAATCGGTGTAACATTTAAGAGTTTAGCACCTGCCTCACTCGCCTCCCACAACAAACGAGGTTGGTTATTGTGGGACAAGCTTCGGAGTCCATTGGGGAACTCGTGAATAGTCCGGATTTGCTTGTCCGATCAACATCTGTTCGGATGATCGAAGCCCACGACCGTTCTGGCGTACGACAGACAAACGAACTCAATTGATTGGGTCCGTTGCGAAATGCCCGCTGGAGAGAAGGAGACAATACGAGCGAGACAGATATCAATTATGACAGTTCCAACGATGCTGGCGAATAGTGGTGCCAGTTACGTTGATTTACTTTATTTAACATTTGTCATGATTATTTCTCTTATATCCCACATCTTCCCTCTTCTCCATTAAAAACAAACAAACAAATTATTTTTCTTCTTGACAATAGCTTTCCGTTATTTATTATGTTTCGTAAAAACCAGAAAAGAAACATCATAAAATACTGCGATATCTAAAATTAAAAAAAAATCACTTTATTTGAGAAAATCTTAAATGTTAAATCGAACTTTCTGTATGTTTCATCTAATTCTAGAAAAGCTTATACGTGCGGGAACTCGTTTATAATAAGCAAGTAAATTCAAAGTGTTGTTTTGTTTGTCGATGGCTTTTTTCCCTTCCCATGAGACTTTCTCGACTATTGTTGGATGACTTTTCTGGAGCATTTTCGTTCTCTCTTCTCATTTTTAATATTTCTTCGATTAATTTAGTTTGCGTTCTGTCAACAGGGTGTGTTTTCATTTAGACGAGACTAGGCTTATTTTTTCATATATTTTCAATAAATCGAGATTATTGGGCAAACACGTTTAGAAAATTTTCAAATTTCGTTTGAAACAGATTCACAACCCATTTGGGATTTATGTTCACAATTTGGATCTTAGAGACATTTCATTTTTGCCATTTACTTAGAGAATTACACTCAAGTATCTTACTTGAATGTTACATTTGTTGTAGTTCTGTATTCGTTATCTGAAAGATCCTTACTATTTTTTTATGATACAAAATCAAATGGCCTCGAGACAAATCAAAAACTTCGATTAAGTCATGGATTCAATTCATGGAATCAACTCGATTTTTAAGGCTTTTCATATAGCACTTCAACTTAAAATCTTCAAAGTTTGAAATTGCGTTATCTTCTTATTTAATTTTAATCTTCGGTTTCGCAACTTTCAAGTTTCGCGTTGTTTCGAGGTTAATTCAAAACACCACTTCAAAACTTTATGCAGTCTCAACTAACGGAAAATTCTTCAACCAAATGATATGACCAGATCAGAATTCATTCAATATCGACCAAATTGTTGATATTCAAATCAGGACTATTACCACAACTATTACATTTACCCATCTCAAAACTTTAGTTTTCACTTTCCAGACTTTTGGTTTTCGCCAAAAGTTTCAGTGCGCTTACATAGCTTTGTTCATCCAGTATCCGCCGGAAATCGAAATAATTTTTTTTAGTTCGCCGCAATATTGCCTTAATTGTCCAGTGTATTTCAATTAATTTTCAAATCAGTGGCCCAATTGCAGTCCTACTTGCCACAAGTAGTATTAGCGGTAAAATTCTGGCCCTTGGGAAAATTAAACCCAAAAACCACCACCTGCTTGCTGAACCGTTTCTTATGGGGTTATTTGTTTCCCTATGAACACCTGCGAGCAAGTGTGCATGATAAATTTCAAAACCAACTCAATTGGGAAACGATGGTTTCAATTTTGTTTATCCGTCAACAAAACAAAATGTCAATTTTTTTTTTTACTAATTCAACAGTATTCGAAATAGACAATTCCTTTAACTAGAGTAGATTATCTTGTCATTTAATTTCTCTATTTTATTCCCTTTTTTACAATTCATCCATGGATTTATGTTAACTAGAGTCAAAAATCAACCAAACTCTCGGAACTTGATACCAACATTCATCAGATTTTTTTTAGTTTAATCGTTTTACGCATGACAGCCTCACAAATAGATACACATGATTCAATCTATCAATCCATAGTCGGTATTGAACTTTCATGTATCTTTTTTTTTTGTTTTTAATCCAAAGTCGGTATCCGCCGAACATTCAGAATTCATGCATCGGTTTCCGCCGATTTTTCACACCCAAAGTCGATATCCACATAACTTTTGGGTCCCATACGCCGGTATCCGTCGGTTTTTCTTCTGTATCAAAAGTCGGTATCCGCCGATCTTTTAAAGATAGTCCATCGGTATCAACTTATGTCTTTCTCCTCCAACCCATAGTCGGTATCCGCCGAACTACAGAAATTTTTATACCGGTATCCGCCGGTTTTTCAAACCACAGTCGGTATCCGCCGAACTATGACAATTTTTATACCGGTATCCGCCGGTTTTTCAAACCACAGTCGGTATCCGCCGAACTGTGGCAATTTTTATACCGGTATCCGCCGGTTTTTCAAACCATAGTCGGTATCCGCCGAACTATGGACATTTATATACCGGTATCCGCCGGTTTTTTTCTTACCTAAGTCGGTATCCGCCGAACTTGAAAAGACAAAAAATATGTCAACAATCTCATGTGCAATTTTCCGTCACTTGCACATTTTTTCCACTAATGACCGCCATTTTGCCGAGAAATATGTATTGGCGGCGTACACTTCACAAGTTTCCTCACTTCCACGATTATGGGAATCAAAACTGTGATGTCCCGTCCTGTCACGGTCGCCAAAATGTGGGACAAGCTTCGGAGTCCATTGGGGAACTCGTGAATAGTCCGGATTTGCTTGTCCGATCAACATCTGTTCGGATGATCGAAGCCCACGACCGTTCTGGCGTACGACAGACAAACGAACTCAATTGATTGGGTCCGTTGCGAAATGCCCGCTGGAGAGAAGGAGACAATACGAGCGAGACAGATATCAATTATGACAGTTCCAACGATGCTGGCGAATAGTGGTGCCAGTTACGTTGATTTACTTTATTTAACATTTGTCATGATTATTTCTCTTATATCCCACAGTTATAATCCCCACATACCACGACGGACTCATCAGCAGAAGCACGGGTGCACAGCTCGCGAACAGTAGCTACGTGGGACTCCAAAATGTGCATACAGTTACACTTATCGGGTGGCACGTATAATATGATTTATGGTACCTATTTTTCTCAAAACAAAAGAAAATCAATAAAAACCTGGAAAATTTTTAAAGGTCTTAAAATAGGATACTTTCGACTATGATGTTCCATATTAGACCTGACGTCACCAAAACTATGTTTCAATACCAACCAATCAATAAAGGTGCGAATTTTCAATAGGCGCTTAACTCCGTGGGCATGGTAAGAGGCTCATTTAAACCACTTTGATATAAATGGGTATGCCTTGTCGCGCAAGATCTTAAAGAATCGAATAGTGAGAATATCACACCAGATCTTGCGAACACGAACGGACCACTGATGAACACCAGTGAAACTGAACCTACGTGTTGGCCCCACGGCTTTAAACAAACATCTTACCAGTGTTCAATATGGTCCGATCAGTATTGATTGTTTGACCTGATTTAATTTTTATTACAATTTGTTTAATAAAGTTTTATATTTCAGGTCCTTTTTTAAGAGGTTCAGATGTGTCCCCGTACCCTAGGCTGTAATGGATCAAGGATTAATAACTCAATGTGTTACTAGGCAAGGTAAAGGTTAGTATTCGCCTCCCCAATCCTCTAATAAGTGTGCATTTGCGGTTTATGAATTTCGAAGGCTTATTCTTGAATCAAGCATTTTACAAGAACTAGAGGCTCATTGGATCAGAATGCTTTTTCGACAGTTTCCTGTTAACAATAATTCTTTCTCGTTTCAATGCATTTTGGTAGATTTGCCTATTGTTCGGTTAGGTTTGAAATTCAATTAGGAGAGTCGAAGAATGATGGTACGATATTGAAAACAATAATAAAAAGGCAGTCCAGGAAAATAATATCGGGAATTAAAAAAGGAATGTAATTTATTTCAACCGAAACAGATTGAAGAAAATTGCTCTGAGAAGTTGTTCAAAGTAAGCGATGAGGCTTTAGAAGAACAGCATTGTCATTAGTAATATGGTCCTGTTCGGTTATTTATCATTTTTTTTATTGTTTGTGTAACATAGAATTTTTACAACTGCTGCAGTGATAAACACCTTTTAATGGAGATTCGGTTTTATGGTATCCAAGTTGTTAATATAATTACAGAGTAGCCACGCATTTGTTCTGAACCTCTAAAGACTTACATATTTGGAAATATCTTTTATTAGCCAATCTATGCTAACCTCAAGCGAAAACTATCATGGGCTCAAAGTTTTTGATGCGAGTAAAGTTAGGTGACAGGTAGGGTCCAACAAAATACTATTCAGTGTGACAACAAACCTCAGCCCTACAGTGGCTACTATTTGTTGCTCACTCCACACGACACAATACTACTCACTATCACGACAAACCTCAGCTCTTGTTGTTCATTCCACACAACACAATACTACTCACTGTGAAAACAAAACGCGGCCCTACAAAGGCTAATATTTGTTGCTCACTTCACACGACACAATACTACTCACTATCACGACAAACCTTAGCACTACAAAGGCTACTATTTGTTGTTCACTTCACACAACACAATACTATTCGTTGTGGCAACAAACCTCAGCTACCCCAAGCTACTTTTGTTGATCATTTTACACAGCACAATACTACCCACAATCACGACAAACCTCAGCCCTACAAAGGCGACAATAAATAGTTGTTCACCTCACACAACACAATACTATTCATTGTGACAACAAACCTCAGCTCTACAAAGGCTACTATTTGTTGTTCATTCCACACAACACAATACTACTGACTGTGAAAACAAAACTCGGCCCTACAAAGGCTACTATTTGTTGCTCACTTCACGCGACACAACACTACTCACTATCATGACAAACCTCAGCACTACAAAGGCTACTTTTTGTTGTTCACTTCACACAACACAATACTATTCATTGTGGCATCAAGCTTCAACTCTACAAAGGCTATTATTTGTTGCTCACTTCATATGGCACAATAATACTCACTATCACGACAAACCCCAGCCCTACAAAGGCTACTATTTGTTGCTCACTTCACATGGCACAATACTACACACTGTGACAACAACCTCAGCCCCTAAAAGGCTACTATTTGTTGCTCACTTCACACGACACAATATTACTTAATATCACGACAAACCTCAGCTCTCCAAAGCTACTATTTGTTGCTCACTTCACATGACACAGTGTTACACTTTACACACTATACAACCGATATAAAATACCCTCGCTCGCAATACGGCTCATTGGCAAGCCCAGCCCTGGTGCGCCAGGGTTTGACTTGTCCGAGAGCAACCGGAGTTTGAATGAGACGCATTCTTAATTCGCCTGGTGTATTGGGGACTCCTCCCAATTCTACCCATTTCATTTACCTAGCTTTTCCCCGTGAAGAGAAATTTTGGCCTCAAAAGGGCCGTGTGATTTCTCATAAAGCTGCCGCATGAAAAAAAAAATGCAATGGGGGCTTAACTCAAAACCTATATTGAACATTTGTTTCCTATTTCCAAAACGACAAAGTGTGTAGCAGAATGATGGACGAAGAGAACGCGGGTGGCAGTTGGGCAAAGAAGCACCCGTCGTCGAAACGAGAAAAAATCATCTACAGCGGAAGAGGCAGCTAGTTCGAATTTTCCAGGAGAAAAAGCGCCGCCTGGAGAAGGAGGAGCTCGTAGAGCTGGGTCAGCTCCATCGATCCCAGAAAACACGAAAGTGCTATCAGAAGCTCAACGCATCAACGCAACGCAGAGGCTTCGTGCCGCAGGCCGAAATGTGCCGGGATAAGAACGGAGAAGATCGTGAGAAGACCAGAGAGGTGGAAGCAATACTTCGATGAACAACTCAACGGCGCTCATACAGGAGACCAATATTGTGGGATAAGGTTGAAGGTACATCGCCGTCGTAGCCAATATCGAGATGGAGCCACTCCCAACGATGAGTGAAGTTAAGGAAGCCATTCGCTAGCTGAATAGCAACAAGTTGGCTGGGAAGGATGGCATCGCAGTTAAACTTACCAATATGGGCTCGGACAATTGGCCGATTGTCTATTTACATCGTTTGATGGTCTGGATCTGGAACACGAACAGCTACCGGAGGAATCGAAGGAGGGAATAATGTCTCCACTATCCCCATCTACAAGAAGGGCGACAAATTGGACTGTGAGAACTATCGAGCGATCACTGTCCTTAATGCCGCCTACACAGTGTTGTCCCAAATCCTACTCCGCCGACTAACGCCACAAACCAACAGATTCGTGGGAAGCAGAGCATACAAAACTTACCGTCATCAGTCATAAAACTGTTACTGTGAAAAAGTTAAAGCAGTCGCATTCATAACAGACGCCTTCAAATGAGTAACCAAGGAAACAATCTCGCCTCAACCTTCAGTCAAATGAAGCGTCGGAATAATCATAGTCGCCTTCAGCCCGTCATCGTCTTTTTGACTGTGACGGAATAATGTTTAGATAAAAAAACATCTTAAGACGACGCCGAAAAACACAAGTTACTTTTTTTTTTTTTTTTTTTTTTTTTTTTTTTTTTTTTTTTTTTTAGTTTTCGACTGTATGTTTTGGTACTTTAAATTAACGGCAAATCAGTCCAATTTATTGAATCCAAAAACATTTATTTTTGATCCAACGTTTCGGTGTTGGTTAACACCTTCATCAGGGATCCTGTGAGTAATGTGTAGTTTATTTTTAACAATTTGTAAAGTGTATAATGTGTGTTGATTTCTTAATTTCTAGCGTTACTTACAAAATGGTTGATTCTGAATTGCTTTAGTAAAAGCGTATTGTCCGGATGTGTTGTGGTGGAGATTCACTGTGAATTTGTAAAATTATGTTTTTGGTTGCCTTATATGATAAAACGATAGACTTACATTCAAATTTGAAATTTTAAATTTTCTAACACTAAACACAAATTAGGACATTTACGTAGAATTGTTTAGAATAGTTTCCTCTAGCGTTGTTTTTTGAATATCGATATTTTTGACAAGTTTTTTATCGGTCTTTTTGTAATTGTGTTTGTGCAAGATGTCTAAAACTGATGCAAAGATGGAATTGAGATTTTGAACATCAGTTCTCTGGTTGACTGTTTTCTTAGTATTGAATATATGGCACATCTCGAGGAAATTGAGAGTGTATTTGTTGAAACTTGAGTCTAAGATATTTGTTTTCTCTATGTTAAAAGTGTGTCCTGTCTCTATTGTGTGTTCAACTAGAGCTGTGTTGTCCTTCTCTTTCTGTTTTTCTGTAGATATTGTTTTGTTTGTATTATTGTCTTGTTTTTTCTTTAGTAACTTGATGTTACTCCGGTGGCCTGCGAGACGTTGATCGAGAGTATTTTTAGTGAGTCCAATGTAAACATAGGGGCATGGATCCTCACATGGGATCTGATATATTACATTGGACTTCTCACCAATACTCTTTGGGTCCTTCACTCTGCTATATAGATCTCCCACTGTTAGGTTCCGTCTGGTGGCGATCTTGACATTGGGGTAGTCTTTCTTCAGGCATTGGATGAGTCGTTCGGTAAGGAATGGTACATATGTCACCGAACGATATGCGACTTCTGCGTTGGCTGTGCTGCTGGTTGTGTTCTTGGAGATGCTGTTGGAGACCATGTTGGATGTGCTGATATGATGTTCTTCTATTCTGGACGGATTGATGTTGTTCTGGGAAACTGTACGAGGAATATCTGGTTTGGATGTTGGATCTGCTGGTGAACTAATATCTGGTGTTGTGATGGTCGGCATTTCGGAGGAATCTTGCTGGCAAAGTGTGGATTGGTGCATCGGGCTATTGTGTGGTTGTGGTTGGAGGTTGTGCTGATTGGTTGCTGGTCTGTTTGATGTACGGTTGTTGTTTTGATTGATTGGACTGGATGAGAGCTGAGATTGTTGATTGATGATTGGTTGGTGGGTTGATTGATGGTTTGGATTCTGTGATTTGTGGCGTTGAACTTTTTGATTGGTGTTGATCATTCTATTTATCAGTTTGATGGGGTAGTTGTTCTGTGTTAGGTGGTGTCGAATGATTTTGATTATGTCCTGATTTTCGTCGTTCCTTGACAGCGAGGCGACACGATCGATGAAATTGTTCGCTACATTCAGTTTATGTTTGAGCTGGTGGCAGGAATGCCAGTTCAGCATTCGACCTGAAGCTATGGGCTTTATAAACCATTCTGTTTTTAGCATTTGATTGGGATCTCGCACTACGACCATATCTAGGTATGGGAGGCGGTTTTCGTTCTCTTTTTCCATTGTGAATTGTAACCTTTCTTCTTGTTGATTGAAGATCTCTAGGACCAATTCACATTGGTCTTCAGGGATGACAAGGAAAAGATCATCGACATATTTATGAATGATGGGGATGGGAAACGGTAACTTTTTCAGGGCTCTTGTGATGATGGTGTCGAGAACCAGCTCCGACAAGATTGGACTAATCGGGCTACCCATAGCTGTGCCATATTCTTGAACATAATATTTGTTCCCGTATTGAAAATAAGCTGTGTTCATCAGAAACTCGATAATCTCAAGAAATAAATCGAGGTTTATTTGTGTGTCTATTTCGGACCAATGTTGTATAATATTGCTAGCAACCAGATTTCTGGGGACATTGGTGAAAAGTGATACCACGTCTAGAGAAATCATTATATATCCTTGTGGTAGAACTTTACCGTTGACAGATTCGCAGAACTCATAAGAATTTTTGCAACTGTAGGGGCTAGCTATCGATGTTTGTAGGATTTCGCTAATGTATTTGGCCAGGTGATATGTTGGGGCTGTCACATTAGGGACTACTGGTCGAAGGGGTAGTTCTGTTTTGTGTGCTTTTGGTTGCCCATATATCCTAGGGCAGGTGGCGTTGTAGATGGTAAGCCTTTTTCCGGTAAACTTATCGATCAATTTAAGGTTTAGAAGTCTTTTGACGAAATTGTTGTTCTTGGTTTGAAAACCTCCCGTAGGATCTCTGTTAACTTGTCGATACGTTTTAGTGTCATTTACGAGTACTGACATTTTCTGATGGTAATCTTTACTGTTCATGATTACGGTTCTGTTACCTTTATCGGCTGATAAGACACATATCTCGGGGTGGTTTTTCATGAAAGACTTTGTGGAGAGTTTAGCGTGTTGAAAGAATTTGTTAATGGGATCTTTGGAACGTGTTTGTTGATTGAAACCGTGGATGTAGTTTTCTATAATGTTAACGGTTCTACATCTGTTCGTGTTCTGTATTCTTTCATTATTGTTTGTTGTTATAATCCCTTCTAGATCGGCAAGAATATGATAGAATGGTATGTCGTTGATTTTGTTGGGCGGAAGTGCGAATTTTGGCCCTAAGCTGAGTAGAGTAGTAACCTCTCCTGGAATTTCTACCTCAGTTCTATTGAGAATTGCTTTCTCATTCAGATGCAGTTTTTGGTCTTGGTTTTTGGTTCTATCGATAATTTGTTGTAACTTATGAGCGGTTTTCTTGTTTTTACGATTCAAGTTGTTACGGAATGCTGTTTCTTGTGTGTTAAGGAACGACTGGGATATGTTTTCATCCATCATTGATGTTTTTATATTATGTAGTTTTTTCTGTATTTGAGATATGGTGTAGAACGTTTGTTTTATTTCAAGATTCAGTATGCTTTTCTTGAAATTTTGTATGATACGGTTGATCTTGTTTACAAATGGTCCGTTTTGTGCT